>NC_081351.1:35749970-35798711 GCF_029784015.1 Lycium ferocissimum | reverse complement strand
CAAATATTTCCCTCTAAGCACATCCGTTAGAATCTGATTGTTTGAAATAGAGAACAACTTGCAGGTGACGGACATTCTAACCTAAAGGCAAAACTCAAGAAGATTGAACAAACATGTTAATCTCATTAGCTATGCTGGAAAAGTTGGATGAGAACTAAATAATAAACCATTTGAGATTTATTGAATCTCACAAAAAGCCACATTACCAAATTCATTGCTAAAACCAACCTAATATTAATCAGAAATCAAGAATACTGGATAACATAGATATATTATACTTTAAGGGCCAGATACATAGATATCCCATTGAACTTCTTTGCATATTTCAGATAACCACCTAAATAAAACCTATGATCACTTGAACAATTGATCTCTATTAACTATACCTATTTAACCCTTCAAAACCAACAGGTTTAACCAACCTTAGGGATCTTTTTTGCTCTTATTTTCTAATTTTTGACAACTACGATACATTTTCAAGAGATTTATATTTATAATCCAACTTAAATCTAAATAGAGAATGATATTCTCTTTACCTATGCCTATTTTACTGCCCAGGTTCAAGTTATTCCCCCACTCTTTTAGGAAGTGAATGTGATTTCCCTGCATATTTAAAATAACGAAATCAAAATGGAAAAAGCTACATTGACCTGTAGTAGTAGTAGTAGTAGTAGTAGTAGTAGTAGTAGTAGTAGTTTCTGAAGTTATTTTGCTTGAAACCATATTATGACTTGTAAAAACTAAGGTTTAATAAAGTGTCAGATTTGTATCTTATGTGTTTAACACAAAGATAAGAGGTTGACCAATGATACTCATTTGAAATACAGAGTAGTAGTAGCTAAGTAGGGAAGCATCTATTTGATCCAACATTGAACCTGAAAATTCAACCTTCTCGGAGAGATACCACAAATTTGTTTATTTAGCTCCAAGTTTTATTTATTTTCTAGTTAGCCTTAAAATAGATATTAAATTATCATCCAAATCTGGAATATAAATCATATTACAGAAGAAAAAAAGAAAAGGAGAATTGACAAATTTAGATAGAGGCGCAATTTGAAATTTTGCCTTTATTATGGTGTATCTTCTCAAAGTTTTAGCAATAACAACTTCGACTCCCTACCTCAAAGTTTTCCCCATTAGGAAATGCTATCAAAAGAAACATAAGGAAATCCACAGAATCTCAAGCACAAATGCGCAAAAACTTACCAACAACATGGGGCTCTAGACAGCCCAAATTTCAGGTCATCCACGATGGTAAGCATGATTTGCAATTTCTTAATCCCGTTGCCGATTAGAACTAATTTGGTTGTCAAAGAGACGCAAAAACAGCTTGTCAATAACCAAACTCAGATATATAATGGTTAGGGCATGGTTAAAGAGTTGAATGGATATAATAAGTCATGCATGCTCCCCAAAAAAGCCCTCCCATCTGAACATTGCAAACAACCTCCTCTTGCTTCTTCATATGATTTAGTCATCCCAAGGCTTAACGTCCAAAGAAATTGATGAATTTTCACCTACAAAAGTAACAACACCACGATGAAGCCTATTGATGATTTACTTGAGCAAAGGAACATATTTTCCACATTCAAGTTCGAAGATGTTTTGCATTTTCTTTCCACAGTAATTGTGAATTGAACACAAAATCAACTGAGAAGGAAATATCAAAGCTCACTCTCTTTCTTCTTAGTAGATACCTTACCAGCCTCCATTGCTTCCGCTGCCTTCTTCTCCGTTGTCTCGTCTCCAAGGAGATTAATATCATCTAGTTGCATACGTCCAATATGTCAAACTATGCTTGGTCATAGAGAAAATAAACACTAATCAGAGAAATCCTACCTTCCTATTCTGAAAAATATGTTGACCGAATTTTATGGATTAAATGTTGCACCCAATATCAAAATGTTAACCTGAGCATCCCACCAGCAAGCGGGAAACAAAATGCACAAATCCCCTAACACCAAGATTAAAACAAAGTTTGTGGACTTTGTTACTTCAAATAAAATAAGTCAAACATATCATCAAACACCTTTCCTACCCAAGGTCCAGATGATATATGCAGGAAATGATGGAAGAAGGAAGTAACCTATAGCTACTACGTGATTCAAAATTTTAACGCAATGGACAGATGACATCAAATAATTGTCGTGCAAAGAAGAGGAAAGAAGCATCTAATTATAGACAAATCTTAAGTGGATAGGATTTGCAAACAAAATTTAGTACTTTGTGGGGAAAAGAAGTATTGTATTGCTCCAGACTAAGAAAGTCCACTCCATAGAGTTATAACAAACATACTAATCAAAGAACAATTAGAAAGAGATCATATTAAACCATTCGAACAGAAATCATCAAAAATAAATCCCAAAATCAAAAGGATAAAATTACACATACCAAGAAAATTGTTATTACCAACAGAGAGGGCAATAAGAATAGCAAATTGCACCGAAAAGCTTACTCAAACCAGATACAATAAAACAAAAATGAACTATAACTTCTACATGAGAAATTCCTAAATTCACCAGCAATGAAGAGAGATGGAAGAAAAAACTTTACCATAAGTGAGAGTATAAACGACAGGTGGTGCTGATGCGTGGTAGTTCTTAAAAGACACGTTGCTTAAATATTGCTCAAAGTCTAAAGTGCCCTCAACTCTAAATTTATTGGCATTAAGCTGCCATGTCGATCCACACTGCCATCTCATATTTCTATATTGTAGAAATCATATGAGGCTAAATGAGTAGATAAAAGAAGCTCCTCATGGTAGTTTAATTTTTAGCAATACCACTCAAATCTGTACAATAATTTAGAATAATTACGATCTAATCTGGATTTTGAAAGCATTAGTATCCTGTAAGCTATAGGAAACCATTTGGTAAGCCGAATAAAATTATCGTCAAGATTAAGAGATTAGAACACAAGTTCTTTGTTGGAATAATAGGAGAAAGTATTTTGTTTGCAGACCATGGAACATCTCCTATTACTGGTCAGAAAATATCTATAAATATGTCATGAAAATCGGGAAGGAATAAATGTATATCCATGAAAACAGATGCGCCAATAAACGTAATGGTGAACTTGGTAAGTGTTTTTTTACCTTGCAAGGGTAAAACTTTAATTAGAAGACAACGAAGCATTCTACAAAATAAAATACTAGAAGTAAATCTTTGAAGCGTACCTAAAGTCTTAATAAACCCTAAAGTTTAGGCGTATCACAGTTGTGTTCTGATTGAACAAACAAAGGCAACTTACAACAGAAAAGGATAATGTGCACAAATGGATTGAATTATCAGGGAAAATTTCAGGGAAGAGCTGCTTGAGAATTATACAAAATGGCTTGAGGTCACTTCATATGAGTTGTTGCATTGTAGCCTTTAAACTTCTCAATTGATTTATTTGTTTTTCTCGAGAATAACTGGTCTGGTAAAAGCAAACAACGGCTTCATCTCTCGCAAGTCAGAACATGAAAGAGTTTAGCAAGAAACAATAATAGAGTATGAAAAGTTGAAAATGTAATATAGTCTAAACTCCAAATCACTAAACTACAGAAAATACTTATAGACATTGTCGAACATTGTAAGGTAAAGAACAATATCACATTAGTTGCAGGTACTCAGTAATAGGGTAAATAAACAAAGGGTCTCTTAATAAATGGATTCCACACTCAGTTCACATGATTTTCTAGGAAAATAATCAATCACATAGTCATTCACAAAGTATTATATTACTTTGCACATATGCTGCAAGTTGGAGGATAACTCATTCTCTTTAAATGAAAGAAAAATGAAATCATATCCACGTTCTTCAAAAACAAAACCATGTAGTAATTGATGAAGAATGCAAGATATTGCTATTGCATTCAAACTTAAAACATTCAAATATTTCTATCGCAAGATTTGGTAACCAGTGAAGCACTTTATAAAAAAATAGTAGTGGTAAATCTTGGCAACATATCTAAAGTCTAAACGTGTCACAATGGATATTAAAAATATGAATACAATTATAGTTTTATAGGCAACAAAAAAGAACCTCTTTTCGATCCTGACTCCTAGATGCTCTAGATTGGCTATTTTTAGGGAGTAAAGACCCTCAGGAATATAGTTACATATTTGCTAACCCAATCAATTGTCATGTAGCATTTGAAGACCCAATCAATTGTCATGTAGTATTTGAAGTCCAGATTTTTTTAATCAAAACATATGGGAGTCAAAATGTAAGTAAACGAAAGAAGCGCTAGAAATCCATATGAAAAAATTTGATGCGCTAGAAGTAAAAAATAGTGGCTGAGAATGTGGAAACAACATACCTGGACGGCCTGAAGTGATTTTGTGGGCCTCGAAGCAGAATTTTAAACTCGGGAGGGATTTTGAACGCAGTGAAAGTGGAAAATCAAATTTCTGGGAATCCAAAAGGACGCATACAGAAGTGTAAGAGAGTGGGATGTGAACGGAGAAGCAGCATACCTGGGTTTATAGGAGGGATTTTGTGTGCTGCGAAGACAAAGTTCAAATCAAGGAGGGATTTTGGACTCGGTGAAGAAGAATTTTTAATTGGTAAAATTTCTCAAATGATTACCTTATCGTAGCTTCCTACCATTTGTAGCTATCCTTTTTAATATTACCATTCGTAGCTAAAAACAAACATTTGTGATATTTTCGCATGTATTTGTTGCCAAAGAAATACATGAGCATGTTGTAAAAAAAAGGAACATGTTCCTTTATTTTAAAGGTCAGAATCTATGGTGTATTAAATGAGAAATTAAGATATTTTTTACCTTCTTTTCCGCAAAATCTCCTGTAATATTCCCTTTCCTTACACGTTCCTCTTCTTCCATGCATTCTTCAACATTCAAACGTAAAATTCAAATTTCAAATTAAATCTTCAACACCTCTAAAAATACATTGACAAAACAAACACGATCAATCAACAGCCAATGTATTTGAAGTTTTCAATATTGATTTCGTTTTTTATTTACCCATGTATTTGATAGCATAACTAATGTATTTGACGTTTCCAATCAAACTTCATGTATTTTATATTTAATATCATGTATTTGTGTGAAGAATAATTTGCATCACCCATGTATTTAGTGGTAATGTATTTGAAGTTTTCAATATTGATTTCGTTTTTAATTTACCCATGTATTTGATAGCATAACTAATGTATTTGAAGTTTCCAATCAAACTCTATGTATTTTAAATTAAATCTCATGTATTTGTGTGTGTAACAATTTGCATCACCCATGTATTTGATGGGATTAATTTGAACAAAATACATAAATATATAGAAAACTTACCATGTATTTGCGTCACCCGTGTATTTAAAAATAGATGAACTGATGGAATTAATTTGAACAAAATACACAAATATATAGAAAAACTTACAAAAATACACCACCAACCACAACAATTGGTAGTTATATCATAGAACATACACAAAATACATATATTTTTCGCCTTCAAAACCCTAAAAACTTTCTCTCTCCCTTCTTTCGTGTGCACCGCCATAACCATCACCATGGCCCTGGCAAGAAAACAATCACTTCCACCAAGTTGATTTTGTGGAAGAATAATAACACAAATAGCGAAAAATTTCACGAAACAAAGGAGATGGGATAACGTGAAGATTTAAGCTTTTTTCCTTTTTTTTGAAAAAAAAAAAGAGAAAGAATACGACGAATCTTCTTGATTGGTGAGAATGGAAGTGAAATTGTTGCGTATGGTAAGGGTGAAGAGAGGAAGAAGATGATCATAAAAGGTAAGAAGTTATGAAAAAGGAGAGAGAATGGTAATGTATATTAAGTGATTAATATTGTACCATTAAAAGGATATGGATTGGGGTTGCTAATTTTTAGGTGTATTTGTGAAATGGTAATTCAAAAATTACTGTGTAGCTATAATAGTTAAATTAGAAAAGTATTTAGTTATTATTAGTAATTAAAATAAAAGGTAGTTATTACCACTAATTATGTATTAGAAGTAGCTATAACGCGTAAAAATTCCTTTTTAATTTCTTTGGAGATTGATGTTGGCAAGCACGGGGAGAATAGAAAGAAGAACAGGGAGATTGATAAAGGAATAAGGGAGATCTGGTGAAGGGTTTTTTTTTTCTCTTGTCCAGCTTTTGCGGTGCAATGGGCGAAGCGGCGTTTCTAATTGCCGGTTTTAATTCTTTGTGTGTGAACAAAGCGAATTAATTCTGAAAAATCTGTAAAAAAAAAAAAAAAAAAAAGATAAATACAAACCCCCGCCTTTCTCGTTGAGCCCACGTCACGGACCTTTCCCGGAGATATATATATATATATATATATATATATATATATATATATATATATATATATATATATATATGATTTATTTGATATGTATAAATAGTACATACAAAATTCAGTTAACAGAAAAATTATGATCGAGAACCTTAAACTAAAATTCTAGTTTCCCTCTGCACATAATACGATCAATTTTATCAAGTGTGTATCGTTCAATTAAAATATCAATTTTATCACACGTTTGTCATGTGTACAAAAATGATTTGTATTAGACACATACGAGAAAATGTTTGAATTTCAACAGTTGGATTACTGTTTCAGTTCGTTACTGCTAATTTTTCTTCTCTTCTTCCATTATCCAAGTTTTGAGGGTCTATTCTGCCCCTGAACTATTTCAATAAGACAATTTTAACTAAAAAAAATAGTAATGATTTAATTAAAGTCGACATTTTTGTTTGTTACGTTATCTCGAGACACTTTCTTTGAATCCAAGCATCAGATGTACAGCAAAGGAGTATATTATCTTTATATTCACGTGTATGGATTATGAATATTTCGGAAAGTTGACTTCTATATATCAAAGTATTCCTCAATTCTTGGATCTCTATGTATTCTATTAATTACCTCATGATTGTCTATTTTATTGCTTTTCCTGATTATATATCGATCTCCAGAGGGTTTTTCAAGAAAGTTCTCTATGTCAAAAAGCAATGGCCAAAAGAAAGACAAGTTTTGTGCTTTGCTGCAATTTGTTTTCAGTTCTTCTTATTCTTCTTCTTCTTGCAGAAGTAATACATTTTCCAGAGCGTGTTGAGGCTGCTGGTTCACCCGTCAAGTTTCTTCCAGGATTTAAGGGGCCACTTCCCTTTGAACTTGAAACAGGGTAAGTGCAAAAGGTACTTTTTGATGTTTAGTCTAGTTTTTTTCTTCTCTAAGTACTCCTATATATGATTGAACAATATTAGAAAATAAATATTTATAGTACTAAATTCGCACGTGTAGGGGGTGCATTAGTACTCCAGTACATTTCCTGGAACTATTTCAGTTTATATAAAGTAGAGGTTTGGGCAATGTCTCAGTTGAGGTTGAAAAGAGAAGTATTAGAAAAAGTATGTTGAAGTCAAGTTGTTTTCGGACATGAATTTACTTGGAAAAATAGTTTGTGAAAGTTGATATTATGAGTGTAAAACAATGTTTTTCCTGATATATACCTTCAAACCAGTGTTTCAATATTTTTAGATACTCGTTGTCAAACAAGTAATTAATTGTGAATGCCGAAGATCATATCCCCAAATACTACCAATA
This sequence comes from Lycium ferocissimum, assembly GCF_029784015.1. NCBI lineage: Eukaryota > Viridiplantae > Streptophyta > Magnoliopsida > Solanales > Solanaceae > Lycium > Lycium ferocissimum. The sequence goes on along the minus strand of NC_081351.1, from coordinate 35,791,141 downwards.
TAATTTTAGTGCTCAAATGGAAGTCAGCAAGGGATGGTGTTTTCAGGTACATAGGAGTGGGTGATTCAGATGATGTGCAGCTATTCTACTACTTCATTAAGTCTGAATCTAATTCAAAATCAGACCCTCTTATCCTATGGCTTACAGGAGGCCCTGGCTGCTCTGCTTTATCTGGTCTTATCTATGAGATAGGTAAATGATTCTCCTTCTTTTCTTTTTCCTTCTCTATTTTGGACCTCCATGTGATGTTGTTTTCACTCATTTACTTTGTAATCAAATGATGAGGCATCACCCCCACAATTGATGCATCAAAGTAGATGAACGCATTCTTGTAGAGCAAACTAAATTGCATTTTGGGTGTGTTTGGTATGACGGAAAATGTTTCCCAAGAAAATATTTTCTCGGTAAATAAGCAATTTTCCTACTCATTTTCACGTGTTTGGCACGCAAGTTGGAATATGTCATTTTAAGAAAGATTTGCATATATTCAAAGCAAAATACTAGCATGAGGTTTTTGAATTCTGATTGCAACTTCTGGTGGTGGGAATAGGCGGGGTGGGTAGGCAGGGTTAGGGGGCTAGAGTGGGGAGGGGAGGGGGTTGGGTGGGATAAGGGGTGGTAGGTGGAGGGTTTGGGGAAGGTGTGGGGTGGGTGTGGGGTGGGGTAGGTGGGGCCAGGGTTGGTGGTGGGGTGGGTAGGCAGGTAGTGGAGGGTGGATAGTGCGGGGGTGGGTTGAGGATGTTTTAGTGTGTTTTTATTAATCCGGAAGATGTTTTCTCTCAAAGGAATTCAAGATATTTAATGCAACCAAACAAGGGAAAATAGGAAAATATTTTTGGGAAAACAGTCTCATACCAAATACACCCTTTGTTCTACTTTTTATAGTACGCACATAACACATTATAAAGTACAGTGCACATAATACCTTACATGTATCATACCTATGGATTGGTGTATTTGGAGGTCTACATAGGACATCACCAAACCACCTCATCTCGTGGTGCTAAGCTTGTCAAATTAAATTGTATTGGTTTTGGATTGTCAAAGTTTCCACAAGCAAGTTAATTTGGGGACCTTTTACCTGTAAACTGTGAAGGACCAATAACGTTTGAGCCTGTGGAGTATGGTGCTTTTAAGCCAGCGGAATATAATGGGAGCTTCCCCTCACTGGTCTTGAATCCTCATACATGGACAAAGGTGAAACATATCTGTCACCGACTAATCTTGGAATATTCATAAGCTTGCAGCCTAACTTAAATGTTGTTTAATCAGGTAGCAAGCTTTATATTTTTAGATCTTCCAGTTGGTACTGGATTTTCTTATGCAAGAACTTCAGCGGCTCGTCAATCAGATGATCTACAAGCTAGTGATCATGCATATCAATTTCTTCACAAGGTAATTAATCCCTGCACCTCATATTTCTGATGTCAAACTTTTGTTTGACAGAGATTATGGAATCAAATTTCTATTTTTAAATCGCTTTGCCATTTCAGTTAATTCATCCATTTCCTTTCAGTGGTTAAATGATCACCCAGAATTCTTAAGAAATCCATTTTACGTGGGTGGGGACTCCTATTCTGGAATAGGCGTACCAATCATTTCTCAACTCATAGCAAATGGTAGGACTTCAAATGAAGTGCACTGTTGTTTGCCTCCAAGAACCATCATTTGCTTGTTCTCCCCCTGGATAACCATTCACCATTTGTGATGATGTGGTAATGCAGGAAATGAGAAGGGACTTGAGCCATTTATTAATCTTAAGGTCCGTCTTTTCTTTTTTTTTGTTACGTTTTTTACATAATGAGTTCTTTTGTTTTATATCCATGAACTGACGAAAAGATACAGCTATAGGCAGGGGCGGAGCTACAGTGGTTCAAGGGTGGTCAGATGAACACTCTTCGCCGAAAAATCATACTGTGTATAGCCATTAATATTGCATTTATTGAATATATAGTAAGTGTTCGTTTGAACACCCTAGGACCACGAAAAAGACTTGGTCTGGCGGTAGAGGGTGTTCATTTTGCTTGGAGGCTCCCGAGTTCGATCCCCCTCTAATACCCTTTTGCGTGAAAAATTAGACTAATTTGAAGAATAAAATACACTGTTCTTGCTTTTTTCTTTTCTTTTTCTCTCTTATTATTAATTGTTTTTCACAATAAAAATTTTCAAATGGAAAGTAACTAACACACGCGTGGCAATTTTCTGAGCTTTTCAAAATCCTACCATTCTTGGTTTCTTTTACCGTTAATAAATTAAACGGGAAGATTTCAATTTGAGTTCCAGAATGTTTTTAGCTGCAAAGCTAACCTTCCATGGTATTAGTGGAAAGAAAACCTTCCATGGTGATAGAAAGTCAAAATTGGACCCATTGTCTCTCTTCATTGCAAAATAATTAAATACAACCAAAAATGGATTTTCGGTAATATTAATTTGAGAAAAGTTAATTCAACAATAATGACTCACATTAGGTTTCTAGAAAAATCTCTGAGTACCACTAACACATGGTTTGAAATGCAATATGATATTGTTGAATTAAAAAAATTCTGATTTATTATTTGTTTAAGCCCGACTTTTGGTTTGATACGTTTCTTTTTTGGTAAGATATGTAAGTTTTATCTTACGGATGATAGGATGCTGGTAAATATATATCGATTTAAAAAGGAAAAATTGTCCTTGCAACCATTTATTAGACTTTTAAATTTTGGTGCACTCATTCATTGAAAAAAAAACTATTTGCTTCTTCAAAGTTTGAACACCCTTGACGAAATGTCTGGCTCCGCCTCTAGCTATAAGTGCTTTTAACAATTTGTATCCTTCAAATGGTTTCAGGGAAATCCGGCGACATTTCATGGTGAATACAATTACAGGATCCCATATGCTCATGGAGTGGGACTTATTTCTGATGAACTTTTTGAGGTTTGCATTGTCTAATAGAATCCTTTTTTTATTCAACTTATATTCGCTAACAATGTGTCACGCCCTAAATCTGAATAGGCGTAGCCGGCGCCCGGTGCCATACTCGGCCCGAGCATACCACTCTGTAACTGTAATTCTAAAGGGGTAATCCTCAACTTAGGCCGACAAGGCCTACCTACAAACAGACAATACCAATCAAGGCCGACAAGGTCGTATCCTGAATCATCTGAACATAGTACCAATCTCGCCTGAAGGGTAAGCACACCCAAAGGCGTATATATATAAAACTGCGAAAGCCGACGAGGCCGCTATCAACATCTACAAACAGTACTATCAAAATGAATTTATACAAAGGCCGGCAAGGCCGCTACACTTACATACATAACCTGCATGATACGTCTACAAGTATCTAAAGAGTAATGACTGAAATATGGCCGCGACAGGGCCCCGACCTACCCATCATCTGTATATACACAAAACTCTGGACTGGGTAACTTCGAATGACATAGAGCTTACCACACTAGCCGGTACTCGGCAAGCTACTGAGGCGGTCTCTCCAGCTGCCTATTTGAACCTGCGAGCATGAACACAGCGTCCCCAGGCAAAGGGACGTCAGTACGAAATAATGTACCGAATATGTAAGGCGACTGAAACTAATACTGACATGGAATATAAGATAACTGAACATAAACTGAAGAGTCAATAAAGAATCCGGATGCACTTACCTCCTGCCTCTGACGTCTAATAACTAATCATACGGCATCAAATTACTCAGCCTCGTATAAGGCATCTAGACATGCATGATTTGCCCCGAGGGCGCTCAATGTAGCCCTGAAGGCAAGCGCGCATCTGTATAGGCCCGAAGGCATCTGTATGGCGAATAGCCCCAAAGGCAAGCGCGCGTCTGTATAGCCTCGAAGGCAACCGTCATAGCCCCAAAGGCAAGAATAACATAGCCCCAAAGGCAACTGTATATACTTCTATAGACTCAACAATCTCACTTCTATCTGCAGCTACATGAGCAACAAGGCTAACTAAAAGTGAACTCCCGACAAGGGAAACTACTATACGAATATCATGAAATGACATAAACATGGAATCTCTATGAGTGGAACCTCTTTGTGCACTTGGCGGGGACTCGTTCGATAAGGAATCATGCCAAACAAAGAAGGAAGGATAGCCTTTACATATCTAGATCTCCTTGTCTCCTCAATATTTTCAAAGCATCCCACAATACAACTCAATCTACATTAATACAACAAAGTCCATGATTAATGCCAAGAAGGAACTTACTTTGAATCTCTAAGTTATTAACTTGTCTATATAAATTTGGGCAGCAGCTCCCCTATAACTTTAACTTCCTCCAACTACACACATCATCAACAACAACAAGAGCAACACAACAAAAACAACATCAACAACAAGGTACAATATATCATTAACAAGTCATCAACATATCACAACGAACGGCAAGCTCGGATTGGAACCCATACAACCCTTGTCACCCCTTATGAATTTCTTACTTTAAATCAACAATATCTATAACATGATGACAAGTATATTCATCCAATTTTCCAGCCACTACACATCATAAATATGACTTCAAAACAATCTAATACAATACAATATCTTAAGTACGATTTTCGACCTTTACCTCATAGGTTCTTAACCAAACAACATCTTATCATGTTTCTTTTCTTCTTCTTCTTTTTATTTTATTTTTTTATACTTCCGGCCCATAAACAACAAAAAAAAAACATAGCTCTCATGTTCCTAATCATATTTCTAGCCTTTCCACATCACAAAAACAACTTCAAACCATCATAAGAACAACAAACCAGTTGCTAGCTGTTTCCGACCGCTATTTCGCATATTCTTATCCCAACAACCATTAGATTTTAATACTTCAATAAGCTCATACACACCAAGAAAAGGAGAGATCTTACCTTGGACAGTAGGTACAAACCCTTGTTGACCTTTCTTCAACGTGAAGGAATCCCCACTAGAACAACTACTCAGTAGAAATCGTGCTCTACTTGTTCTACGATCTTTCCGAGAGGTAGTTTGTGTTGTAAACTTGCGAAAATCACTCTTGGGTGGTGGGAGAACTCTTGGAGAGTATCTTAAGAGCTTAGGATTTAGTTTGGACGAGAAAATAAGGTGAATAAAGGGCTACACCGCTTTATATACAATTGGATAAGTTCCACTGCCTATGTGGGTCCCACAGGGAGATGCTTGCGCAGTCTTGCGAAAACCCGAATATCTCTCTACTCTGACGTTGTCATACCCTATTTTAACCAAGGTCAAAATAGTTTACAACATCCCGGTAATTCCGGGGTTAATTAAAGTTGAGGAGTCGCCACCTAATTATTTACGGTGAATTAGGGCACCTAAGATTAATTAAAGTAATTATCTAAAGTTAATTTGTTTTAAAGTCTACGAAACCAAAAAAGATCTAGGTAAGGGTTCAACTAACCTAGAGGGAAGGTATTAGGCATCCTCTAAGTTCCATTAACAATGGTTAACCGACCGGACTTAGATGAATTAATTAGACTAGTAAAAATGTAAAATATAAATACTAACCTATAAGGTAGTTGATTTAAACTAAGAATGGAAATTAGTGCTTAACAGTTAAAGGCCGTGACTAAAATGTATTGTGGAGTTTCAAAAGGGCAGAATGAAATTTCAAAGGTGGTAATGTATGTGAATTTGGTGTTGATTCTTTGTTCGTAAACATATTTTGTATTGCTATATCTTCGGTAAGCATATTAGTTCAATAAACACACAATTTTTTGTTTGTTGATTCTACATTTTATATCTTTAGTACTAAGAAATGATAATAAAGCAGCCCTAGTTCTTATTTATATTGTTAGTCTCTTCTAATGGAAAACACATAATTAAAGATAAAGATCATTCCAACACAAGTAAAGTGAAAGCAAGCGGAAATAAATAAGATGACCCATAGCCATGTCCGGCTTCAACAGAAAGATAAAATCTCCTATGTAGTCCGCTGTTCGAACAGTGCAAAGGCGAGGAAAAGTGAGGGTATGCGGACTCCGCGCAATAGCGGTGGCATTGAGTTTCGAAGGGAAACTCACCGGCTCCGGTGTTCATGCAAACAAAAATAGCGACAGTGAGAATGGAGGAAATCTGATTGGCAAATATAAAGGGCATTACAAGTAAAAGGGAATCAATTTATCATTTAATCTCTACGCATTTCACATAATGAAAGGAAAAACGAGACTCCAACATGATGGTACTCATACTAAAAATTATCGTCCAAAGCAGTATATTCAATTAGATGAAACTGTTTTCATTTTGCACACATGGAACGGTCAGTAGCTAATTTGTTTTCTTATTAGTGCAGAACCAGACAGATCGAATATGCATTGGTTAAATAACATCCACAACAATCAAAGGTACCACTGTGGGATTCAATTCAACAAAAGAATTAAGCACATTAATTTCGTCAAATTATATTAAAAAAAAAAGAGTAGGATATAATCTCCTCATCTATATTCAACAAGTTTTGCTTAAAGCTATTTATCAACAAACCTGGATTTTTTGCAAAAAGACATTCTTTTCCGAGTTAACTGAGTTCAAATAGGCTAAAGACCCAAACAACATCCTAGACCAAGAATGATTGATCAAACAGATTCCTCCTTATTTCAAATAATAAGCAAGGGAAAAATACTAAAACTCGACAGACCTTTCTGGGAAGACAACAAAGCATACTGTAGGTTCAGGTAAGAAAAGAATTCAGTTTTTAGAAATCAGCGGCTTGAAAGAGTCTATTCAGATCATTTACCACCTACAAAGCATTAACCACACATGATTCTCTGAATCTTCTATTCTTCTAATAAACACTTAATTAAATTGAAACAAAATCAGTCATTAAGGATATTTTATGCAGCAAAGCTGCGATGTTGTTTCCCAAATCAGTTCCTACACTAAACGGTGAACAAACCAACTCTTATCTAATCCCACATAGCAAGAGCAGAACCATTTTTAAGACAAATACAATCTTGCAGCTTTGAAGTGATAAAGTTTCTAAAAAAAAACAAACGAAAACTCAACAGGGCATGGATTATATGAAACAGCTCAAGAATGTTTCATTCAACACATATTTTAACATAAAGATCATGATCATAGTTTCTAACCTATGTAGAAAATTACGAATGTTCTATCCATAATATTTTACACTCGCTTTTAATGATTTGAGGAACGAAACCCCCGAACGTGATTCTTAAAACATAGAAATTCCCATCGAGCCCATGCTTCAAAAATAGTCGTATGTCCAAAATAAAACACTAAAGGCATGATTTCTATTACACTCAAATGCTACAACTTCGGAGATTCGAAACAGTAATCAACATCATAACTTGATCATAAACATATTTGCATATAAAGGGGATTCCAAAGATAAGAAAGGAGGAATGTACAGATTGAAACTAGAGATCATTCATATGTACAATAAGGTCAGTTAGCACCTCAGATTTCTCAGAATAAAAAAAATGAACCAAATCAAACAGTGACTTCTATTTTATCAACTCGAACCATAGATATGCATATTTATCCCATATCGAACTAGACATAACTTCTTATAGGCCTTAATCTCAGCAAGTTCTATTATTTGCAATTACTAAGCTATATGAAACATTTACGGTATCATAGCAGTGTCATGCATCTAATGTAAACGAGAGCAAACAAGATCGAACACAGATCCCTAACAATCTTATCTGGCTTGAACAATTAACACTTGAGCCGAACATGCTCATTTAACCAACAAGTCATATAAACTAACATTTTATCACATATTCAGCTAATTGATGAGTGAATCGCAAACCGACATGCTGATCTACTGATAGTAACAACGAAAAAAAAAAACATCCTAATACTACAAAACTTGACCAAAACGCAAAAAAAAAAAACAGCAGTGTAATCATATAGAAAACTAACTAAAATAGCTAAAAAAAAGGGGGAAAATTACCTTTGTTGGGTGCAGTGAACAGGGAGCGGGAGTCTCCGACGTACCCTCGAGCACTCAAACACAGATGAAAAAAAGAAAAACAAACTGAGGTTCAGGCTCGATCGGGGTGTTATCGGAAACTGGAATTCCAGTCAAATAAGGCTAGATTTTAAAGTTGTTGATTCGATGTTTTTAGGATCCTCCCCCCTTTCTGCTATGGCTTAAGGCTGTATATATAGGTGTAAAATTAGGGTTTGTTCATTCATTTTTTGGGCGGGATTTGAAACTGAAATTTGAAAATCGAGTCAAAGCCCTGCTCATCTGAACGTTGGAGTCCATTTCACGTGATTTGCTCCAACCTTTCGCCCGAAGCGGACCGAATCTTTTGTTCTTTGTGAAGCTGTTCTGTTTTGAGGCGAAAAATGGGAACTCTACCTCTGTCAACAACAGAAAAAGCAAGCAGAGCAGAAGGAAAAGACAATTTTTCATGGAAATGGGGGGAGCAAGGTCTGTATAAGGTTAAAGGGGCTGAGGTTTTGGCTAAAAATGGATGAGGCGTGAGGAGAGAGAAGGGGAGAGATGAGAGCGTATGAGAGAGGGCTGAAGAGGAAGGCTGCGTTTGGAGTGAAAAAAGATTAGGGATTAGGTTTTTGTTACATTCGTTTGGGCCGGGTCGGGTAAAACAGGTATTGGGCTGGTCGGATTAACATGTGGGTTGCGGATTTGTGGGCTATTAAATGAGTTGGGCCAGTAGTTTGGCTGAAAACATGGATCCTTTCTCCTCCATTTTAAATCACTTTTGGGCTTCTAATTTAATAACTACTAGTATAATATATGTTATGTGAAGATAAATAATAATTAGTATGTGGAAGGTAAAAGACTTAATAAAGTAAAATTAATTTAACGAGTATAAAAATCTGAAAATAAAATGATGACGAAATATTTGCGATAAAGTAATACTAGTAAAAATAGTGAGAATGAAGGTGGTGGTATTAATAGTAGTAGACATAAAAATAGCAGTGAAAATAAATATTTAGCTCGTTAGTAAATTTAAAAGCCCAAGGAAATAAATTGAAATAAAGGAGGGGCAAAATTGGGTGTCAACAGACGTCGTATCGACGAACGGTTTAATGCGTACTAGACTCGTAGACCTTCAATTTGGTGGGTGGATCACCCCCTAAATCCAAGTAGATTGGGAGAAAATCTCAGTGACATCTGACCCAAATTTCAGCTAACTTATGAACTTAACTTGTGACGTCTTTTGTCGACTTTTGTTTTACAACTCGCTTGACTTCAAAACTTAACATATGACTATCATACAACTACAATACCTCATAAAATGACCTTCTTAACATGTTAATCACCCCAAGTCTCACCCCAAAAGTACGGGTTCTAACATTCCCAATCTTGCCAACTTTCGACGAAACTTATTTTCTTCGATTCGTTTAACTTCTAAACCTTCCAACCCTCTTGGTACTTCCTGATCATGATCTTAAATCTTTGTATCCTCCAAGCTATCATGATTAACTTACTTTGTATAATTTTAAGGATGATCTCATTTCCGAGCTTATGTCAATTGACTTACGATGTACTTGACGTATGAAAACGTGGGATGTAACACAATGTAATAGAACATTTACATTGTAAATGCAATTCAACACGTTGGAAAAGGTTACTTAATTGCCTTATTGTTCAGATTACTAATTCAACTTATTATGAGTAGTTACAATTATCTTGTAAATGACATGATAATGTAAAAATAGTTACTCTTTCAGGGTATAGAAGTTAAATGTTTCTTCTAAGCATTTGCTTCACTCATTTACACTGATTAAAAGGCTTACTACTCTTGTACAGTCCTTGAAGAGAAATTGTAAAGGAGAGTATTTCGATATACATCCTAGCAACACGCAATGTTTGAATGATCGTCAGACTTATGATCAGGTTTGTGTCTAGCAATTCTTTTCTCTTGTGCTGCTTCCATCTTAATGCTTGGTTATTCGACTAAATTTAATATAAGCTTTATGATTTTTATAGATGCTTGATGGAATTAATAGTGTGCACATTTTGGAGCCCAAATGTGAGATGGATTCATCAAGGCCACAAAAATGGTTAGGCCAAAGAAGGTCTCTTGATGAAATGCTATATCGTGGACGACTAAGATGTCGAGTAAGAATAACGGGTGTCTATCCCCTTGACAATCATCCACTCTTTGGGGAAATACTTACCCCTCTCGGTGTTTTCAACAAATCAAATTTTGGTATCTTAACCATATCACTTAAGGTTACAAATTAAAGTGGGAATACATATCACTTAACCATAGTTAATTGATAAAAGTTTATATGCACAATTCAAAACTTTCATTAATCAATATGATGTAAACACCAGGTGTGAGTTTTTCCCTCTATCCAATGCCAATCATAGCTGGAATAAGGAAAAATGGACATCTATTATGATCTATGAACTTCAGTGTTAGAATAACTAGTGAACTTTTTGCCTGTCCTTCCGGAAAATATGCTATACCCAAATTTTGAAAATTATACTCTACCCAAATCACAAAAGATACAACTATACGATAATTCAAAAATTTCATACTTTTACGTATTTCTTTTTCTGTCATGCTAGTTTGACTGGGAAAAGCTCTCTTACCAGTGGGCTGATGATGACAAAGTTAGAGAGGCCCTCCATGTTCGAAGAGTATGTTTTTTCTTTTTCCTTCATAAAAGGGGAAATCTAAAGTTTGGAAGCAACAAAAACAAAACTATGAATTTTATCCCATGCAGGGCAGTATTGGAAAATGGAAGCGATGCGCTGGCGATGCTTTGCCTTTCCAAAAGATAGTACAAAACAGCATTCCATATCATGCAAATCTCAGTGTCAAAGGTTATAGGTCCTTAATATACAGGTTGAGTAATTATATCTTGTGTCTATAAAGTAGTGAAATTATTAAATAAACAATAGATAAATGTTTCTTAATTTCCAGTATTTTGTAAAACAGTGGTGATCATGATAAATGGATCCCTTATATATCAACTGAAGCTTGGATAAGATCTCTTAACTACTCTATTGCTGATGATTGGCGACCATGGATTGTTGATGGTCAAGTTGCAGGGTAAGTTCAAAACTGAATGAATGTTCTTTGATGTTTGAACATGCCTCAACCTGAATTTTTGTTGTCTTTCCAATTTTTCTTTGTACTGAAACATGCAGGTATACAAGGACATATTCAAATAAAATGACATTTGCCACAGTGAAGGAAAGCAACTATTTGACTTCAAGTTTCATTTTCTTTTGTTTTCTCCTGTTTCTTTAGCAAGTTAACATTTTTTTAAAACTCTTTTGCAGGGAGGAGGACATACAGCTCCAGAGTACAAGCCTGTTGAATGTCTAGCCATGCTGAAGAGATGGATATCTTATCAGCCTCTGTAATTAATGAGGAATACATTTCAAGCTCTTCGTGAATAGGGTCACCGGTTTGTATTCTGATCAAAAGTAATTGATAAACATCAAGTGTTAGAAACTGATAAGTAATTTGGCAACATGTTAAAATGGAAGTTAAAATGGAAGTATTAAAACTCTAATAAGCAAACGTGATAGTTTCTTGGCTGATTTAGATGTCAACTTTTTTTCTTAGTTAAAATGCACAATGTTTAGTAAAGTGTCTGTATGTTTTTCTGTTTTAGACAATCAAGAAACATGAGGATTCGCAAGAACCCCCTCAGAGTAACTTGCACTGAAGAGGACAAGACAAGTGGTGCAAACCAGAGAGATTTTTCGCTCAATCTTGCTTATGACTTTGTCTTTTAAGAACGAGCAGATGGAATACCACTACTGCTGCTCTCCAATAATTTTGACATTTTTCCCAACAATAAATAGACATGACTCAAACAGCTATTAGCATTGATAAGAGCAAAGCATTTAGCTAAAGGATTATCCAAATATAGGAAAATTTGCAGGACGTCAAAAATAACTGGGGAAAGAACGTAGATGCCCCTGAAAATAAAATAATTACCCGGCCATACCCTTTACTTCCACCCCCCCCAAAGCTATCTATCCAAAATGGCCCCAAAATTATGATACCAACACGGTATCACCTTGTCTCTTATATATGGTGATGATATCACAAAGGACTTCTTTCATTTCTTCAAAAACACTCATTAGCCCTCTATGAAACCACTATACAATATACTGACAAACGGAATATCATAAAGGATCATGTTCATTTATTCAAAAAACACACTTTCCTTAAAAAAAAATACATCTATTATATCATCATCTTATATACATACAGTGAGATGATATCATTTAGGACATTTTCAGTCCTTCCATGAGACACTCCCTAGTCTTCCATGATACCATCATGAGATATAAATATACTGAGACGGTATCATGGAAGATTGCTTCAGACCTTCAATGAGATACTCTCTTAGTCTTTCATGATACCATCCATGGCATATAAATATACTGAGATGGTATCACGGAGGACTACTTCAGTCCTTCTCTTAGTCCTCCACGGCACCATCATGCTATATAAATATACTGAGAGGGTATTATGGAGGAATGGTTTTGATCGACGGGTACTCGGGTAAATATTTTTAGCCTGCTCGGTAAAGCGAAATTAGTTTAGGGGAGCATGCGCGGGTAAATATTTTGCATTTTAAGGGTATTTCTGTTGTTTTTCCAAAATAATTTCATTATTTTGAATAGTTCAGGTTATTTACCGTTTTTCAACTTTAACTTCAAATACTCTTTTTGAAATTTTAACCTGATCATGTCTGGAAATACTGGAATGTCAATAATTTCATATATTTTAGTAATTAAAATGTATTTTGAAGTGGGAAAATCGTTTAATTGACCTGGGCCCTTCAGTTTTTGTAGCTTAAAAGCAATTGCTTTAGTGGGCCTTGAGCTTGAAATTTAATTCTTGCTTCAAAACATTTTTCAGCTCCTTCCTATATCGTTTCGTTACTTGCAAACTCATTCAATTGATATACAGACAAATTTCTATACAGATATATCATCAACACGTAGAAACAAAATAGTAGTACTCCTATTTATATTTTCTGCAGTGTGTTTGGTGACTTGTCACCTCTTTGCACATTCTACTCATTCACGTGCTCTTGTAAGCTCGATCTTCTCGATAAAGTAAACACAAGTAACAAAATAGACAAACTACAAACTACTACATGCTTTGAAATGACGAGAACAGAAAAAGTACATGTTTGAAAATTGAAATTACACACTATATTATAGCGTGTATATATATATATATATGCTACTACAATAAAGACAATGTATACTTTAAATGTCAATCATCTGCTTTTTCAACCTTAAGGAGGGGAATGGAATAGTATAGCAGAGAGCACATGCTTTGGTCTAGAAAGTGATTGAGAAATATTTTTCAACATGTTAAAAACTTTACTTCCTACCCCAAAGAGTTATGGTGGGGTGAATAAGATTTCTCCACCCTTAATCAGGTATTGAGTTCAAGCCCTGAGAATGAATAATATTGAAATTACTTATGCAACCAACCATGTGTATATGTAATATTAATTACTTGTGCAAAAATTTATATTGAAACTATTTTGTTAGCACGTTAGTTTAAAGACAAGTTATGCAAGTATTAGTAATGCATAAATTATAATATAGTAATTAGTAACATAAGAATTGTAATGTAGAGATTAATAAGATGGATTAAAATACAGGTTTTATTTGCTTTTATAATTGTTGTTTAATACATGACTATTATTTTGGTCATTTTAGTTATTTTAATTAATTCTTATTTTACTAATTTCTATATTCTTATTCCACATTTTAAATATTGGATTTTATGCAACTATTACAAAAACTTATACATGTATACTAAACCGCCTACTTTACTTCATGTTCAGATGAACTCTTTTGATGGTTTGTCAAAATTAATGTGGGAAAAGGAATTGATAGGAACATGACACTTTTTGCCCACAATTTTATGCTTTGCACGTGCTTAGTTATTCCTAACAACAAAGCACAAATTTCTAATTGTGCATGTGCTAAGTGGCAGAAGATATTTGTTTCTTATTCACATTTTCAGTCTCTTCATGCTTTTTCTTTTTTCACCATGTCATTTGCTGCTGAAAAGTGTACTCCATGTTTTACAAGAATATGAGGTCCCTCCACTTTGGCTTTGACCTCAGTTTCTCAGACATTGGTGTTTCTGTTCCATCATCACTCTCTTTTGTCTTGCACTTGGCATTATTTCTTGGTGATGATGATTTCATTTTTTTCACATAGAAAATAAACCATGCCAAGTATATTCATCTTTCTTAAAAATATATACTCCCTTCGTCCTAAAATAAGTGTCATCTTAGCAAAAATCACGCTCATTAAATAGGCGTTTGGCTATAGAAACCAAAAACTTTTTCACTTTTTTTGGAATTTTGGAGTTGGAGTTGTGTTTGGCCATAGTTTTTGAAATTGTATTTTTTTGTTGAAATGTACTTGTTTTGACTGTGAAAAAAGTGAAACACTTGAAAAACAAGTTTTTCTTGTTTTTCAAATTCCATTTGAAATTTCAATGGCTAAATGCTAATTCCGGAAAAAAGTGGAAAAAATTTCCAAAAAAAGTGAATAATTCTTATGGCCAACAGGTCCTAAGAAACAATAAATACATTATGGATTTAACTAAACTATCCTATTTATTAGACGTTTTATGAGAATTGAGCATTAATATTAAAGGGACAAATTCTTTAATGCTAAGGGCATAATTGGAAACATCTATCAATTTTATCTTAAATCCCGAAGATAACTTTATTTTGGGACAATTTTTTTTTTTTTTTACTAAGGTGACAGTTGACACTTATTATGCGTCGGAGGTAGTACATAATTACTAGAAGAATGTATTTTTCCCATAGAAATATTATCAGTGGCAATTTCCACCGAAATTCAAGAAAATCGGTGGGACAAATGGGAAATATATCATTGTGTTTCCCAATCGCCATGTAAGTTTCGAATTAAACTTTCTGTGGGAAACGCAGTAGAAAATTTCCAGGGTGTCAGTGAAAATTATTTTCGACCAGCCCTTTTACAATTGACCTTTTCCCAATAGGAATATAGTCCAAAAAATCAAGTTTTCACACTTATTTTTCCCATGAGATAAAAAAATTAAAAAAGCTTTGTTTTCTAGCATTAATATTTACTACTATTTCTCTAGATATATATTATTAGAATATCTCTCTTTTTTCATTAAGGGGAAATGAATTTCTATTGTGTACAAATTAGCACTTCCAATAATCCTATAATTGGTGCTAAATAAGTGTTTGGATGAAAATTGGTAAGTTGGGGAATGGGAACAAAATCCTACGTAAATACGGGTGCTTATTTGCGTATTATGTCCCTCCTCTCCCTCATTGGAACAAAAAAAGTCTAATCAAATAAAGAATGGTGAACAAATTACACTACGTAAGCCAGTTCTATTAAGTTGGAAAATGCTTTTGTTCCCTCTTTGGTGTACTCCATCTGTTCCACTTGTTAGGAAAAATAGCACGATATTGAACTTGGAATTAAAAAAATAGTGACCAAATTATCACAAATACTGTATCGTGGCAATTCACTGCCTTGAAAGCGATTTTTGGCCTGATACCGGTACAAATCGTTCACAGCCGGTCGCTCCCCAAGGTTTCACAGTTCTTCCAGAAACGTGTACTCGTGGCTGAAAGTTGGAGTACTGTGCACAAAATACAATCGCCTAGAAACTAACTTAAGAAGAAGAGAGGAAGAGTGTTTTTCTTTTTTGGTTTAGTGTATTTTATGTTCACCAATGTCTCTTCTTATATAGGAGATTTCCAAGAGTTTTACATTTGCAAATAGGAGAGTTTACAGAAGATGAGATGAATGAAATTAATGGAATTAATTGACCATTACATCAAATGGTACATAATTCATTAGGATGAATTTGTTTCAAGTCCTTGTAACGTGTTTGCAGAGAATTCATGCATTTGGAATGAATAGGTTAATCTCCTTATAACATATCTGTATCTTTTGCATTACACAAAATCACAAACGTTAGGAGTGATTTCAACAATCCCCCACTAATGCAAAGATAAAGAGTAAGAACAGATTCTGGGCGAAAGGAAGGAACATGTACTTAAGTGTCAATATCTTTTGATTTGAATTAACACATAGTGAAATGAGGCAACAACTAATATCCACAAAGTGAAGTACTCTTGAACTGAATGGACATAAGTTGAGACCCCCATAACACATACGATATCCTTAATTTTGTGCAACCTCCGCGATACTAACAAAGTACTTTTATGGTCATGCACACACCTTGGGTCTCATGAGTGCTCTAGAAAGACGGCCCAAGTCTTTCATAAAAGGCGACCACACCTTTACACTCACATAGATGATTCTATCAAGTCTATCTCAACATAGACCACCTTAAGGCTATGGAATCATTAAGAACAAAATAAGCTCAACCTTATAAATACTACCACATGCCACAGGGATAGGAAATATAGTGTATATTGATGGCCTATATGGCTTTGTTTGACCACAAACGGGTATCCACCATATTACCTCAATCAATGGGCTTTAGCGCCATCCCCCTCAACATATCAAGGATCATTTTCCTTGCTAAACCCTTGGTTAAAGGATCCGCCAAATTTCTTTCGGACCTTACATATTCCAAGGAAATAACACCATGTTTCAGCTAATGTTTAACTGCACCATGTCTGAGGCGAATATGTCTTCTTTTTCCATTGTAAACACTATTCTTGGCAATACCAATTGTCGTCTGTGAGTCACAATGTAAAGAGACTGATGTAGCTTGTCTTCCCCACAATGACACATCTACCAAAAGGTTTCTCAAACACTCACTTCTTGCCCTGCCAACTCGAGAGCAATGAATTCAGATTCCATGATAGAACGTGCTATACAAGCCTGTTTGGAAGACTTCCATGAAATAGCACCTGCACCCAAAGTAAACACATAGCCACTTGTGGAGCTAACTTCATCATTGTCAGTTACCCAGTTTGCATCACAAAAACCTTCTAAAACAGCAGGAAATTTATTAAAATGCAAACACCAATCCATAGTACCTCTCAAATACCTTAGCAAACGATGAAAAGCATTCCAGTGTTCACTACTGGGGTTATGAGTATATCTACTTAATCTGCTAACAACATAAGCTATATCAGGCCGAGTATAGTTCATTAGAAACTTTACACTCCCAATTATTTTAGCATATTTAGTTTGAGAAACACTAGATTCTTTATTCTTTCTCAAGTGTATGCTAGGATCATAAGGAGTTCTCATTGGCACAACATCAAAACAATCAAACTTTTTCAACATCTTTTCAATATAATGAGATTGAGACAAAGAAAAGTCATTAATAGTTCTTTTGATTTTAATCCCTAAAATCACATCTGCTTCTCCAAGGTCTTTCATTTCAAACTTGTAAGATAAAAAGTTCTTAGTCTCATTAACAACATTCACATTAGCGCCAAAGATTAACATGTCATCCATCTATAAACATATAATTATACAATCTGATCCTATCATTTTGGAATAAACACAAGTATCAGATGCATTAACAACAAATCCATTATCCACTAATGTGCCATTAAACTTTTCATACCACTGTTTAGGTGCCTGCTTTAGCGCATACAAAGACTTCCTCAATTTACATACTTTATTTTCCTGTCCTGGGACCACAAAACCCTCAGGTTGAATCATATAGATCTCTTCCTCTAAATCACCATTTAGAAATGTCGTTTTGACATCCATTTGGTTTACCACTAAATTATGAATAGCGGCTAAAGTAATAAGAGTCCTAATGGTCGCTATTTTAGTTACAGGAGAATAAGTATCAAAGTAATCAACACCTTTCTTTTGGTTAAAACCCCTAACCATTAGTCTAGCCTTATATTTATCAATCGTACCATCAGGTCTCAATTTCTTCTTAAATATCCACTTGCTACTTATGGATTTACAACCTTTAGGCAAATCATACAAGTCCCAAGTATGATGAGATACTGTAGAGTCTAATTCACTTTTAATGGTCTCTTTCCAAAACATAGCATCTATGGACTTCATTGCTTCATCATAAGTCTTAGGGTCTTCTTCTATTAGGTAGATAGACACTAATTCATCATTTCTGCGTCTTTTACTCCTCCTAAGTTCAGTTTCATGCTCATTATCAATGATATTAGAAGAAGG
The DNA here is from genome assembly GCF_029784015.1 of Lycium ferocissimum. Taxonomy (NCBI): domain Eukaryota; kingdom Viridiplantae; phylum Streptophyta; class Magnoliopsida; order Solanales; family Solanaceae; genus Lycium; species Lycium ferocissimum. Next base: position 35,773,059 of record NC_081351.1, on the reverse strand, counting down.
AACACCATGAGAATTAACAGATGTAAATGTAGAAACATTATTTTTCACATCACTAGGCACATCATTTTTAAAAGGAAAAACATGCTCAAAAAATTCTACATCTCTAGATTCACAAATAGAATAATCATTTAAAGACATAAACCTATATGCAGCACTATTTTGAGCATAACCAATAAAGACAGTGTCAATAGTCTTAGAACCTATATTTACTCGTTTAAAATCAGGCAGATCAACTTTAGCCAAACACCCCCACACTTTCAGAAATTTCAAGTTAGGGACGAACCCTTTCCACAACTCATAGGAATTCTTGTCCAGCTTTTTATGAGGGACTCTATTAAGAATATAACATGCAGACAAGACAGCTTCGCCCCATATGTTGTCAGATAGACCCGAGCTCAAAAGCATAGAGTTCATCATTTCCTTGAGAGATCAATTTTTTCGTTCGGCTACACCATTTTGTTGGGGAGTATAAGGAGCACTAACCTCATGTATAATACCATTTTTCTCACAAAAATGTTGTAGAGTATCAGTACTATATTCACCGCCCCCATCAGATCTTAGTCTCTTGATTTTTCTGTCTAATTGATTTTCTACTTCTGCTATGAATTTCAAAAACATGCTTTCAGCCTCATCTTTAGACTTAAGAAGATATACCTTAGTGTACTTAGAAAAATCGTTAACAAAAGTAATGTAATACTTCTTTCCACCTTTACTAATAGTATTCTTGAAATCAGCTAAATCCGAATGTACTAATTCAATCAATTCTGTTTTTCTACTAGTAATAGGTTTAAATGGTTTCTTGGCATGTTTTGCTTCTATACACAGGACATTTAGAAAAATCATCATTTTTTTATCACAAGGATTAACTTCATTTTTCTAAGTCTTTTAATAGAAGAAATATTAGCATGACCTAGTCTACCATGCCACAAATTAATAGACTCAGCAATATAAGCAGAATTAGAAACACTTGCATTATTGACAATCTCTTGAACAATGTTAAGTACAAATAAACCCCCACTGAGATATCCCTTCCCAAAAAAGTCTCTTCCATGAGAAATAATTATTTTATCAGCTTCAAAAACAAGTTTAAGGCCTGCTTTGTTGAGAAGTGCTCTAGAAACTAAGTTTCTACAGAGGGAGGGAACGTACAGAACATTGTTCAAAGCTAATCTTTTTCCAGAAGTTAATTTAAGAAAGATTTTTCCTTTACCCATAACTCCAACAGTAGTGGAGTTACCCATGAAGACACATTCGCCATCAATGGACTCCTCAAAGTCATGGAATAGTTCCTTGTTGGCACAGAAATGCCTTGAAGCGCCTGTGTCCAGTACCCAGTCAGTCTTGTTAGCCACCAGGTTAGCCTCGATGACTACAGCAACAATCACTTCATTACCCTTAGCAAGATGAGCTTGGATATCAACTTGTCCTCCCTGCTTAGAGTTTTGCCCTCATTTTAGATGGCATTGGGCAGCCCGATGACCAAGTTTCCCACAGACAAATAAGGTCCTTTTGACTTTTGGATTTGGCTTTCCGGCTTGTTGAAGTGGTTCTTCTTCTTCACATGTTCATTTTTTAGGACTTTCTTCTATTTGCCTTTGAACTTGTCTTTCACAGTAGTACCAAAAGATTTCATAAGATTAGCTTTAGAAGAATTAAGAGAAAGAGCTTCCATCTTCTCTTTGAGATGATTTGCCTCCTCAGTCCTCATGTGATTGATCAGTTCTTAGAGAGTTAAATTCTTTTTCTTATGTTTTAATTGGTTTCTATAATCACTCCATGATGGTGGAAATTTTTCAAGTAGAACATTGACCTGAAAAATCTCACACATATTCATGCCTTCGTTGAGAACATCAGCAGTCAAGTTCTCATACTGGTGAACCTGTCCCATGATTGGTTTATTGTCAACCATCTGAAATTTAATCCACTGCCCACCAACATATTTTTTTTCCCTGCATCGTCAGCACCATATTTCTTTTCCAAACTGTCCCATATTTCCTTGGAAGATTTATAAGTAACAAATAAATCAAATAAAGGATTAATCATATGGTTCAGCAAATGCCCTCTAACAGTTTTATTATCTTTTTCAAACTTCTTGTTAGTTGCATCTCAACAATCATAGCAGTGCTAGAACCAGTAGTAGCGTTAGCAACATCAACAACAGTGTTAGAACCAAAAGTAGGAGTTTTGTTAAACAAAACATAATCAACTTCTAATTGTTCAAGGAAAATGAGAAGTTTCTGTGACCAACGTTTAAAATTATTTCCGTCCAAAGGCTCGAGCTTTGACAGATCAAGAAGAGTTTTGTTCAAGGAAATAGCCATTTGTTCAGTATTGTATGTGGAAATCACTTTCGAATTGTTAGGGAAAATAATACAATATTGATATTGAACTCGAAATTAAAAAAAAAAAAAAAATAGTGACCAAATTATCACAAACACTGTGTCGTGGCAAGTCACTGCCTTGAAAGCGATTTTCGCCCCAACACCGGTACAAATTGTTCACAGCCGGTCGCTCCCCAAGGTCTCACAGTTCTTCCAGAAACGTGTACTCGTGGTTGGAAGTTGGAGTACTTTGCACAAAATACAATCGCCCAGAAACTAACTTGAGAAGAAGAGAGGAAGAGTGTTTTTCTTTTTTGGTTTAGTGTATCTTATGTTCACCAATGTCTCTTCTTACATAGGAGATTTCCAAGAGTTTTACGTTTGCAAATAGGAGAGTTTACAGCAGAGGAGATGAATGAAATTAATGGAATTAATTGACCATTACATCAAATGGTGCATAATTCATTTGGATGAATTTGCTTCAAGTCCTTGTAACGTGTTTGTAGAGAATTCATGCATTTGGAATGAATAGGTTAATCTCCTTATAACATATCTGTATCTTTTGCATTACACAAAATCATAAACGTTAGGAATGATTTCAACACCACTAACTACTTTTCACCTTTTAAATTTCGAGATTTAAACGAGATTTTTTTTACCGCAATTATTTCATATGCATTTTAAATAATTTGGATGTGACTTATAATACTTCTTATGTCGTTTCCAAATATGTAATTTTATTTTATTTTTAAAAAAAACTAGAGATTCTATGTTTGAATTCACGGTCAAAACTAGAAAATTTGACTCTCAAAATTTAAACTTTGTCACATACATTGAGACAGAGGGAGTATCATTTTTCCGAAAGAGATACATAAAAACAAAGGTTTTCACTTTCTATATGAATATATTACATTGTGATTATCTGCATTTGTAGTTTTCATAATTAGCGCAGGCTCAATGGCGCATGAGCCGTTTATTTGGAAAATTTACAAGAACAAAATAAGGCATTGATTAAGGAATTTGACGTCTCTATCAATGTTGAAGTCAAAATAAGCTAAGAGAAAAGGTCTGGCCCTGCCAACTTCATTGACATTCTTCGAAGAAATTATATTGTATATACGCTTATTTTAGTGATATGTTCACATAGTGGAAAGTAAATAAAAAGTAGTAAAAAGAATAACAAAGGGAAATATTTACCAAGTTGTCACTCCCTTCGATTTATATTAGTATGTCTTTTAAAGTTTTGTATGTATCTCCAGGAAGAAAATTAATAGCCTTCATCCTTCATCTCTCTTAAATGTCTCACTTGATTAACATTTCACTAATTATAACAACATAAGAGTGAATTTAGAGAAAGTACTAAATAATGATTTTTGTTATTCAAACGTTAAATACTGTGAAACAAGTCCGGTCTGTCAAAACAACAAATCATATGAACTAAAATAGTATTCGAAACTCGTGATATCACAATTTTATTGCAATATTTCGACTACTAACTACATATCCTCTTAAATAATACCATTGTGTGGATATTTGTTGCCAACCACATTAACAATGATACAATAGTAGAGAGGAAATAAAGAAGATATTTGATACATGCACTCATGTCTCACAATAAAGTATGTCAGCATAATTAGGGTCATTTTGGAGGTTGGGGAGTTTGAAAAGGTACACGAGGCATATCTTATATGTTGTAAGATGTATCATTATTTTTTTGGAATGATTAAACTATAGAAGAAAAATATTAAAAATACCTTACTTGATTTCTAAAATTATGTATTCGAATGAAATAGTTGATGGTGTGGCCAACCTCATCAAATATGATGAAACGCGTTACTTAGAAGTAGCAGGTTGGCCAGCTTTCATTTTCTTTATTCCCATTTTAATATATGGATTAATAAACAAAGTAAATGTTGCTGCAAGTTTTGTAACTATCAATTGCCTCTTTTGGAGCTGTAATTTCTTCTATCCTTAGCTTTTCTAAAAAATAATAATGTTTCCCAACAGAAAGAAAGTGATTGGTCTATAACTAGATCAAACAGATTCAACCAAATCAAAAAGGGTTATAATAAGAAATGAAAATAGTTGAAACTTTTTTTTTTTTTTTGGGTCTGAAAAATAGTTGAAACTAAGGCCTTGTTTGTCCATAGATACCGAAAAAAAATTCACTTTTTTTTTGGAATTTTGGAGTTGAAGTTGTGTTTGGCCATAGTTTTTGAAATTGTAGTTTTTGGTGAAATGTAGTTGTAAAAAAGTGAATTTTTTTTGAAAAACAAGTTTTTTGAGTTTTTGGTATTTCGGAATACAACTTCAAGTTGTATTCGGAATTCTCATGGCCAAACGTTGATTCCGGAAAAAAGTGAAAAAAAATTCCGGAATAAAGTGAATAATTCTTATGGCCAAATGGGGGCTAACTATTCTTGGAAAACAATTATTGTGTTCATTTAAAGCTCGAGAAAAATAATTGATGAAATTAAAGTGAATTCAACTAAATTTGGTACACGTACTCAACTAAATTTTGATGAATGTGGCTTTCCTTGATAAACTAATTTATGTTGTTGGGACACTTAAAATGACTTTGCACCATTTGTATTAAGTTTGTGCGGCGGATTCAAAGATTTAAGTTATATAAATTTAAGGTGTGCTTGTTAAGTTTAAAAACAAAAATTGCAATTTCATAATAATTTTTGCAAAAGTATAAAAGGTGAATATACGACAAAATATGACAACACAATTTAGACAATGAAAAAAGTAAATCACAAATAATAACGCGATCTAAGTATAAAATTACACAAATTTGAATAATAAAATCAAGTTATTAGTCCATTACCTATAATACCAATTCCATGGCTCTTCCAAACTTATGAGGAATATGATGATTATTTAACTATAAACTACGAAAACTGATTTTCATCGATTAAAATTACAAAGTCCTGAAATAAAATCACTGCAATCATGTTTGTAACTTGTAACAGCAAATTTAACTATAAGATCTTAATTCAACGTACTCAATCCAACAACTGAATTCATCTAGAAGAAAGGAGAAAAAAAGAACAATCAATTTTATGAAACAATATCTTATTCAATAGAATTGATTTCTGGGTTACCTTAGAAATAAGCCATTAGGTAAGAAAAAAAGAACCTAGTTAATGCACTAAATTCATAGCTTGTTCTTGCACGAAATATCCTGCTAACATAAGAGCACTCCTACTAAAAATAAACGTCTTTCTGTTTTACGACAAAATGCCTCACATGCTATACATCTCTAAGACCTTTCCTTTTTCTTTTCTTTTTTTAGTTTTCTCACGTAAGAAAAGAATAACACCAACATACTCAGTGTAATACCATGAGTGATGTCTGGGAAGGTAGACTCTCGGCTCAAAAGGCTCCATCATACATGTCCTTGATAACCCTAATATGTACACTCCAAGATTCCAAACACCTCCAAAGGACTTCCCTAGAGACTTTATCTCCTAAGAAAATAATGATAAAATCAAATTAGAAATATTAACCCAAGAAAGGGTAACTAGAACTATATAACCCAAAAATGGGGGCATAAAAAACGAAAACTATTAACCAAAAAAGGGGACAAAAATATTCCCTATTCTTTTCCCTCCATAAGAAAATATTTATATTCTAGACGTTAATAAAACGGAAAAATGGAAATAAATATAGAATGAGAGACATATAAGGTCGACGTGTAAGAAAAAGGAAAAGGTCATGTACCCCCGCTCAAAACGTTAATTAATTCCTTCTTCCTTTGCTTGACTCTCGCTTTTCCGTTACCCAATAATCTTCTCCAGTAAGGCAAAAAATCAATTAAAACAAAAAAAGAAACAAACACTAAAAGTAGTTTCTCTTTCCCTTGTCCAACATTTTCTTGTTTCAGTTTCCAATGTATTTATTGTGTTTTGTCTGAAAAAAAAGAAGGTGATATTTTGGTCTGATCCCATTTCTTGAATTCACATCACAACCTCGTTTTCATCATTTTCTTGGACAATGTTGGCCTGAAACATTTGATTGATCCTAAATGCAGGTTCTTTTTGGTGGGTTTGCTGATCAAGATTAACGAATGTTATTTGAAATTACTATACCATGACAACTAATCGCAGTGCTGATGCTAATAAGGTTCTCTAATTTCTCATCTCAACCTCTGCATTGTATCATTTATTTGGGTGTTTTTAATGGTATTTATGTTGGTGTATTTTTCTTTAATTATTATCAGGTTGAGGGGGTTAATCAAACACCTCCTCCACCTGGGGCTAATGATCACACTCGTGGTGGAAGTAAGGTCAGCTTGTTTATTGCCGTTTAGCATTTTGATTCATTGTGCTTAATTAATCTCTTGTTAATCTTATTTGCCTTTTATAATCATAAACAAAAATCGTGCTTAATATCTTGTTTAATGGTGCATAGATTAGAGAAGACCCCATCACCCTTCTCCTTACTTTTCATATACCCTATTAGTTTCATGTGCTTTTTGGGGCAAAATGGTTACAGACATACTTAGATTTGATGAACAAGCCTGAGGTATCACATGCTAACATTTGGAGTCAAGTCACCTTTTTTTTTTTATTATTATTATTATTATTATTATTATTATTTTTTTAATAATGGTATCTAGCAAGAGCAACAAAGAATAGGCTACAAATTGAGAACATGTATTTCATATTGTAAGTCGTTAGCAAAATTTGGATAAATAGTCTATAGTGTTTCACAAGCTGTAGTTTTCGTGATAGAAACATGTCCCTTTTTAGGAATGTAACCTGCTTATCAGATACAAATTTGATCCTTCAATTTGATCACTCCAAGAGAGTGACCTGGTTCTTCAAGTTAAAAGTTCACTATTTCTGCAGCTTTACCTAAGGCAATTTAAAATCTTCATGCATTTGATATTTGCCTAAATAGTTGAGTAAATTTAGAGATTGTGGATGACAGAGTTGACTGAAGATAAGAATTTGGTCTTGGCAGGTTTACAAAAGTGGTCCCCTGTTTTTATCGTCAAGAGGTATGCTTAATTTTAGCATATAGTTGCAAGAAAGGAACGTGATTTCTCCTCACTTGTTATTATCTCTCACTTTTTTCCTATTTCTAGTGTCATGTTTCTTCTTTTGATTCAAACGTTATTTTATTTACATTTTCTTAGTTACATAGAATTCTATAACATCACATGTTTGCTATATAGTTGTTTTAGTTTTGTGTCTTGGCCTCTAAATGCGGCGGGACTGTAGCCCAGAAGATGGTATAATAGCTGAAGAGTGTGTACTTTCTAGTGTTTTGTGTTGGCACACATCCGTTTGTACCCATTAGAAAACTTTCTATCGTGTGTTTAGTAAGAAAGAAAAGGATCCATGATGGTGCAGTGTCAATTATTCTTCCTTGTGAAGCACAAAAAGAAAAAAAAGCATCTTCCTTAAAACAAAAGGTTTCTGCTTTCAAATGACCACATCAGATTTGAAGTCAACTCTCTTACGAATAAGAATGATTTTTATCATGTATTTGCAGAAATGATAAATGGGGTTGCCATTATCTTTGATTATAGTTATTTGCGAATATCTTTCATGTTACCATTTGATTTGCAGTTCTCTCAGTTCATTTTCCATTAGCTAAAAAAGATGATTTTACTGTATTTCTATGTAGACTGTTGTATAGGTTATTATTGAGGAAAGTAATAACACTTTTTTCTATTCCTTTTGATGGTCTGCTATCTTGAACTGTCTTGACAAATATTTTAGCTACTTTTGTGTTTCTATTTACTTTTGTGTTCTGTCCGATATGCTTTATTGTCTTGTATTACATTGTGGCCATCACTTATTTGCTAATTTCTAGTTAAAAAAGAATAGATATCTGGAGTTTCAGGCGTATACTGAGACATATTCTGTATTTTTGTCAGAAAGCAAGAAGGAAAACAGAGATTCTTTACTTGTATAGAATTTAGGAGTTAGTTGATACTTCTGATGTCTATTGCATGTAGGAATTGGATGGACATCATGGAAGAAGAGGTGGTTCATTCTAACTCGTACCTCATTGGTCTTCTACAGAACTGATCCTGTAAGTTTGACGTTGTATATTGAACCCATCATTCCTTTCTACTTAGTAGAACCTAAGTTAGTTACTCGCTTATTATGCAAGTAGTGGACTATATCATATCATGGTTTATTATCCTGTAATATACGTTTGAGCATTTAAATACATAAATGGTATAGAAAAACTGCGTTTCACTTGCAATATTATTTTGTATTCCTCCGAAGATTTGTTAGTGTTGGTTGAAGCACAAACAACGAGAACATATTTCTTCCTTGATTTAGGTTCATTTGAATTTACATCTTTCCCTTATACTCCCTCCGGTTCATAGTAAGTGTCCTTTTGGCCTTTTTATTTTAGTCTAAAAAAGTGGCCTTTTACATAGTCAAGAAGGTATAAATTGTTTTCTTCGGAATTCGCCCCTGTTTAGACATAACAAGAAACTATATTAAATAGGTACCATTTAATTAAGGGTAAATTAGTCAAAATACCTTTTTTTTTCTTTCTAGGTTTTAGTATTTCTTAAGGGGTGTGCCAAAGGCCAAAAGGACACTTGTTATGGACCAGAGGGAGATTATATACTCTCTTGACATAGAGATCAACTAGTGAAGAAATTATACCTTTGAACCTATTCAGGTTCATAGTGTGGCATTTGTTTTTGAAAAATCGTTTGGTTGATGAAAGCATAGTGAGTTTATATTCGATCAGTTCATATGTCTTCCATCAATAGTATTTGGTAACTATTAATTTGTTCCTAACTCCCAGTTGTTTCTGATAAGTCCATGAATCTTATTTGTTACCAATCATTTGAGTGCTCAATGGTCTCTTTGACTTATATAATTTTTACTCAATGACCTTATGTCCTTGACTGATTCTTTTCAGAATGCTACTCCTCAAAAGGGAACCGAAGTGAATTTAACCCTGGGTGGTATTGATCTCAACAGTTCAGGCAGGTTGGCTTAGTATATATGCTTAAGATAGTCCTTAGCAGGGGTTCCTTATGACAAGTTACACTAAAATGGTGAATGATCCTATTTTTCTCCATGAATTTTCAGCGTGGTTGTCAAAGAAGATAAGAAACTGTTGACTGTGCTATTTCCTGATGGTCGTGATGGACGAGCTTTCACACTCAAGGTGCCTTTATTTCTCATAACTTTTTTTTCTTCTGTCTTTAATAGTTTTATCATTTTTGTTGTTGTTTGTTGTCATCCTTAAATTGAGTTTTCATTTTCCCATAAAAATCATTATATAGGGGAAGATCACGCTTCTTACTGGTTTATGCTCAATTGTGTCACTTTTACTGTATAAGTATCTAAAGATAATCCACAGTTCACAAATAAATCTGAAATAGAGATATTATTATCAGTACTTATAAGTTGGAAGCTCGAGTTTATTTATTTGTTTTTCGTTGCTAATAATCTGCTCAAGCATACTTAGAATGCTACTAACTTATTAGTTCTCTTCAGTTTTATTTGAGGATTGAAAGCATTCCCTCAATTTGCCCCACTTAAATAGTCGCCTAATTAGTAGTTTCAAGCTCAAAGGCACAGTGGTAACCAGCTTGCAAAGTAGTTTTTAGCTATACTCCCTCTGTCCCAATTTGGCAATTTATGTAAAGGGGTTCAAGGGACGATGGTCAAAACACTTAATTTTGACTTAGAATTCGGGTATAGATTCTTCTATTTTTTGAAATAAACTTTACATATTTGAAAGCTACACGAAGAGTCGAAAAGTATTACAAGTCAACATAACTAATGATTCAAAATATTTTAAAAATGTTTGAGAAAATTGTAGTCAAAGAAAAAACTGTTTGACTCCCAAACAATAACACCTTCACATAAAATGGGATGGAGGGTGTACCAATTATTTTTCAAATTGTAGCGGTCTTTATTTATTCGCATGTTTAGTCATGCATGTCCTTGGTAGCCCTCCATGTCTAAGGCGTATATTTTACTTTCCTGTATCATGATATTAATGACTTAATGACTCTAAAAGTTCTTTTGGTTGGCCATTGCTTTCTAAATGGGTTCACTTAACATTCTTTTTGCTGTTTACATTGTTGTATTGTATCATCATGATTATCATTAGCATTCTAGGAATCTGTTTCTGTAAAGTATAAAACCAAATATAGTCTAACAGCTTTGATGTCATAGGCGGAAACATCAGAGGATTTGCTTGAGTGGAAAACTGCACTTGAGGAAGCTTTGGCAAATGCACCTAGTGCTGCTCTTGTAATGGGCCAAAATGGAATATTTAGGAATGATCAGGCCAATGCTGTTGATGTTTCACTTGAGGAATGTAAGTTCTCATTACCTTGTTCTAAACATGGCCAGCATCTGGTGTGCGTCTTGCAGGTCGAGGAAATATGAACCTACTTATAACGTAACTATACTAATGCTTGATTTATAAGCAGTTTTTTTTCACGAAAGCAAATAGTCAAGCTGGTTCTGTTTTATTATATGTATGTATAACTTTAATGAATGTTAGGTATACATATCTCCGTTTCTGTGGTATATATATCTAACAGTTTTTCAGTAGGGAAGTTGTTTCGAGAAAGCTTATGAGATCTGTTCTCAGGTAGTACGAAATCTGACTGGCCTACCAAAGAGCTCAGTTACTTACAATGGCTTATGCATCGCGCTGTTCTTTATCTTGCTATTGCCGTTGCCCGATGTGTATTTGCCTTAAAATATTATGGACTTTTCATGGATCTAATCTTCAACCCTTTTTATTTCATTTTGCCTTTGTAGCTAATGATAGACAGCCTGTGAAGTCCTTGGTAATTGGTCGGCCGGTTTTACTTGCTCTGGAAGATATTGACGGAACTCCATCTTTCTTGGAGAAAGCCCTGAAGTTTGTAGAAGAGCATGGTGAGCTTCTTCTGCTGTGTCAAATAACTATATTATGGCTGCTTCTGTAACATGTTCCTTTCTTATTCATCGAGCTTCAAATTTCCAATATTTCTTTCATCTTTGAAGGGTCAGTTGTCACTGGGGCTTATACCCTAGTCAAATAACTATGGCAAAATGCAGTTTGTGAAATGGAAAAAGCAGTTTATAATTAGGGTGTTCCTGAAAAAATTCTTTTGGTTTCCAAAACAAATTGCAGAAAGAGGATTTTTCTATGTCCAATTAAAGGCTGAGAATCAGTCAAGTTGACTCTGTAGAAGTAAAACGAACAAAATATCGGGACAGAAGCTATTTGCTGTCAAATAGGTGTTTTATTGTTTTAATATGAACACCATGTACGTGTCCTTCTCTAGCACATGCTTTCATATTCTTCTTATAAAAAGAAAAAACTGAACACCATTTACTTTTAAGGACAATGCTTCTTCCCATTGTGCTTCTTAATTTGCTTTGATGTGATTCAAAGTGGTCTTTGATAACGAATAAATTTTAGCCAGAAGATAAATAGTAATCTACTCTCATATGTTTTACTTCTAAGTATGCTTTTAGATAACTTGGATTTATCTCTAACCTACATTCAATTATACTTCTCATTTTTGACAAAGAACATTAATGCTTTTCATTTTGTGGACTGTTCATTTATTTGTTTATTGATGTCTTGCTTGCTCATAACATGGTACTGATCTTCTACAATTTCTTCCAGGGATTAAAACTGAAGGCATCCTGCGGCAAGCAGCAGATGTTGATGATGTTGAGCATCGAATACGGGAATATGAACAGGGTCTGTTAGCTTGAAATTGAGAGGGTTTCATTGTATTATGTTTTACTAGGTGTTGATACCATAAGTACCTGCCGAGAAAGTTTATATGTTGTCACTGCATGTGTAATGTTTCTAAAATTGATTTGCCCTGGGCAATTGGTGAGTAGAATTCATTACTCGTATCAAAGGTTGCATTATTAAGCTTACTCCTTTCTATTAAAAAAAAATAAAAATAGAAAGCTTACTCCTAGTGGTGCACGACATTGTTGTAAAAGCTCATAGTGAGCTTTGTAGATCTGTAGATTTTGTGGAATGTCTTTTTCTATGTGTATTTAAGCAGCTTCCTCTTTTCGGATGCCATTGAATTATGATAGATGAGATGCAATTCTCATATAGAGTAACATATCAGATTAATAATAGCTAAGTAGAGTATATAATAGGGTCTGGACATAAGGACTGTGAGAGATCATTTACCTGTCAAAATATTATACATCTTTTCTTCATTTGATGGGAAGCCCGTACAAGTGTCTCTTGTGGAGTTCACTTGTCTTACAATAACTAACAAAATTTTGTTCTGTTAATCCAGGTAAAACTGATTTTTCTACAGAAGAGGATGCACATGTTATTGCTGATTGCGTCAAGGTATATCCTTCAAAAGAGAAGTATAGGTTATATAAGATTGTTTGTATGAAACTACTTTTGGAACTGCTATTGATTCATCTTTATTTCTGCAGTACATTCTGCGGGAGTTGCCATCATCTCCAGTTCCTGCATCTTGCTGCAATGCCCTTTTGGAAGCATTTAGTAAGTTTATTGTCTTAATGTTGGGTCCTTTTAGACTGCCTCTTTTCCTTGGGTGATTTAAGCTAGTTCTTATAGGAAAAAAGGACACCTTTAGTAACACTACCCCAGGATCTGCAGAGTTGTATAGATAGATACTTTCTTCATCCAATAGCATGATGTGCGTGATCCATTTTTCATGATGAAATATTTGCGAGAGCCCCTTTGACAGTAAAAACCATGATATTTCTTTTGCATTCTGCTTGAGTGTGTTATTGAGACAGATATGTAAAGGTTTTCTGTTTGGACATGCTAAAACCTAAAATTATATCTGGTTTCTCTATCTTAGTATTCCGAGAAACTGCACTTAAATGCGCATAGTCTTTGAAGCCTATCAACTTAACGTGTTCATCTTGTTACGTTGGGTTTTTCTTTCTGCTGTTCATAGATTTTTACTTTTCTACTTTCAAACCAAACATTGTCGTAACAAAGTCAACACTCACCATGAGATTCTCAACTATTTTCTGTGAAATCATGAGTCCAGTGATCCATGTCTCAATTACCACCCTTCTATACGAAACAGCTATCTATTAGATATATTTACTGAAGTGAATTCGTGTCATACTAATCCAATTTCTTTTCAAACTGGTACCCAATGAAGTTTACATGTTTATGCGTGGAGTTTGTTTGACAACTATGACTTAATGAAAGCTGCTTGTCAATTTGGGCTTAAACTTTGTTGTGAGTCAGGGCGGAGCCAAAAAAAAAAAAAAAAAAAAAAAAGAGATGAGAAACTATCATCATATAAGTTTTATCCTAGCATGAATGTTGGCGAATAAGATTCTGAGACTGCCTGAAGTGTTTTCGCCTTCATTACATGATAGGGTATTTATACATTTCCGTCAACGACAAAAGTTGGAAGTTTAGTCAGCTTGTGAGTATCATTTGTTAAAATGCTTTTGTGATTGTTGATAGGAACTGAGCGGGGCATTAGGGTCAATGCTATGCGTACTGCTATATTGGAGACATTTCCAGAACCAAACCGTCGTTTGCTGCAGAGGTTCTTAATTCTTACTGTTCATGTTATTTGATTTCGTATGTGACACAGTTCACTTGTTCGTCATTTTGGTATTATCAGTATGGTGCTATTTTGTCTGAACATTTCATTAGCAGATAATTTCAGTAGCTCTATGTATGTGTTTGTGTACAAAAACACAAGTATATATACAGTTGCCAATTTCAGAAAAAAAAAAAAAAAAAAAGAAAGAAAGAAAAGGAAAAAACATACATGTTGATATATCTTTGCATCTGTGAACACTGTTAGATTTGCAAAATCTTTCTATTTTGGAGGTTTTTGAATCAATTGATAGAATGTTGGCTAGAAGATTGCCAATTTGTGTATTTGATTTCCAAATATAATAAAAGGACCTCTTGATGATTTTGCTTATGTGCTTTGATATTTCTTTTCTTTCTTTTATTTTTGGGCGGAAGCTTTTCATATTTCACTTAGTTAATTTTTACAATTCTTTGTACAAAAGTTTCCGGAGTGGATTGATACATACGCAAATTTGTAGTGTATTTGTTCTATTTGGTGATTTTAAGATTTGCGTACGAAACCTGCTGGTTAGCTTCATGCAAAGAGAGAGAAGTTTCTTCTCGCTAAAATCAACAATAAACAGGATAATTTGCAACAATTCTGGCACTGACATCTGATCATATTGAGTAATGAAGCCTAGTATATGTTAAATAGAAAAGTAGAACGGATTAAATTCTAGCTCTGCTGGAAATGGATTCAGCTAGATCATAGGAGGGGTCATCTTAGCCAGCCTTATCTCTGGAAGGTGATTGCCATCAAAACTTATGAAGGTGATGTGATACCCAAAAAGTATTGGAAAAAAGAGGGAGGAATATAAATCTTGTTCTGAAAATTGGAGGTGGAGACAATGTACCACTATTGCCCATTGTGAACAAGAAGATGGAAGTTTTCTCGCAGATTTTCAATTCAGGCTGTACTAATGAGGAGATAGGACATAGAGAGTTCTTTGATGCGAACTGTTGACAGAGATTTAAATTACTATGTTGTGGGTGAACTAGCTGAATTTAAATACCTGTAGACCAAATAAAATTTCGTCTGTTTAAGTGAGATGGATAAGCTAGCATGTTTCCTCTTTTATTAAGGTTGCTTAATCACTGAGGTAAAATTTGCCACTTATGCTTATAGAAGCTATAAAATCTGACTTTTAGCTTACTCTGGGTTGCTGAAGAGTTTTTAGTTCTCACGTGATGCTCTTTTCTGATGTCCATCAGGATTCTGATGATGATGCAAACTGTGGTTTCCAATAAAACTCAAAACAGAATGAGCACATCGGCAGTGGCAGCATGCATGGCACCTTTACTTCTTCGCCCACTTCTAGCTGGAGACTGTGAGCTAGGAAATGACTTTGCTATGAGTGGTGATAGCTCTGTTCAACTTCTGCAGGCGGCTGCTGCAGCTAACCATGCTCAGGCCATTGTCATCACATTGCTAGAGGAGTATGATAAATTATTTGGGGTATGGTTTTATATCTTGCTTCTGCACCTGACTTTGTGTTGAGGAGTAACATTTTTGGTTCATTTGGAACCTCAGAGTGCTGGGATGTCTTTCTGTTTCTCTGAGATTCAGAAGACAATGAAATCCTCTTTGAATTCTTTTCTCTTCAAGTAAAGGTTTAAATCTTTGCAGGAAGGCTCTGTATCGCCTGAACTGTATTCTGACTCAGATGGTAGTGGAACCGAGAGTGGAGAAGAATTTACTGATGATGATTACAGCTATGATGAAGAAGACGAAGATGATGATGATGATGCAGAAGAGGGCTCTCACGCTGATATTGATGATTCTGATCATGACTCCTGTGCAACAACCAATGAGGTTGGCGAAAATGAAGATAGTAATAAGGTTCTTTCTTCATTGTCTTCACAGTTCTATTCTCAGCCTTCTCTTTTTGTCAAGCACTGGGTGTTGCATGATGCTGGAACTTCCCAGTCCCTCTTTCCTACTTTACCCTCTCATTCATGTGCAGCAGGATATTTAGCTTCAACAGCGATCCTTGAAACTTCTGCTAGTTAATATATTAATATGCCAGTAGGTTATCAAGAAACCGGCATGTTTTCTCATAAATACTTACCGATGAGGATTTAACTTCTTTCTCTCTGGTGCTATGTGTTGCCCTCTTATACTACTGTTTAGTGCATTTCATTCCTCTGGCCTAAGCTGGATCTCACATACTTTCACGACTAAATATGCAGAGCTCCCAAGTGTCTAAAACTAGCTTAAAGACTACTGAAGTGGACGTCGTCAAAACTACTGGGAGCTCACCAAAAAGTCTACCTCAAACTTCTGTTCAGAATGACGTCAATGAAGCGGGTGAGAGGGTTCTGCCTCCAAGTCGTGAAAATTCTAGAGCACAAGGAAATGTATCTGTTGAACAAGTAGGACCGGGACAGATTGAAACATCTACTTCTCAAAAGTCAACAGATAAGTTAAATGGACCTCTACGCAGTGTTCGGCGACCTGCTGTCTGGGGGCGTACTCCTGTGAGTACTATCACCTTTGGCTCACAGTTACTCAGCTCAGAATGTGACTAGTTTTCTCATTTGCCACTATGTTTTTCTTTGGACATATCATCACCCATACATTTTTGTGGCTAAATTTAGCATTTTCTGAATCAATCAAACTTGGACATCCATGTATGGACTTTATACTTATTTTATGAATAGAACATTGGTATATTTTCTGATATTTCATTTCTTGGTTTTCCTTTTTGAGTTTAGGCCAAGAAGAACCTCTCCATGGAATCAATTGATATCCCCTTTGATGATGAGTAAGTGATGCACTTATCAGGAGTTAAAATTCATTATAAAGATGGTCAACCAAGATATTCAAGAGAAAGCACAACTACTAAAATCAGCTGGAGAGTGATTATGTTGCATGTATAATATAGATCCTTACTAAATATAGGAAAAGAACTGCACATATCAAATATGATAATGCAAACAGAACTTGCACTCTCTGATGATCAACCACGACCTATGATTCCTAAACCCAAGCACCCCTCACATTTTATCCTGCTTCAGAAGTGCCTTCCGTTCTAAATCATTTTAGATGGATTTTACCATTCTGGTAACTGTTGTGTTTGGACTTGTTTCTAGAGATGAAATCCAGAGGCTTGAGGCCATTAAAGCTGACTTGCAAAGTAGGATTGAAGAGGAGGTACATTTTATAAGATCCTTTTTCTTAAAAGTCTTGTCAGTTTTCACCTCTGAATTACCTTTTCCTTTATTTTATGTTTACCTTTCTATATTTGGTCTTTGTGCTGCACCTATCTCTTCATTATAGGCCAAAGGTAACGCCCTTTTGCAAGAAAGCTTGGAGAAACGAAAGGATGCTTTGCATGAGCGTCGTCTAGCACTTGAGAAAGATGTATGTGCTGTACTCCTTTCCTTTTCCTCTTATTGTTTCTCATTTGGTGTGCGTTGGACTTTTTACTTCTCATTCCGTCTTAAAACCTCTTGATCCTCCATGCACTTGGGTTTTTTCTTTTGTGTTCTCTTATTTGCCGGTGCTGGTGCTGAATCCTTCAAGAAAAATATATCCCAAATATTTGTAGTAAATCGTTTACTCACTTGGTGGTGGAATTACAATCTTTCTTTGCTACAAGTATGGATTATTGAACAACACGCTAGGGTGTGGTTAACGGTTAACGAAGGGGGTAAAAGCTTTGGGAGACCGGAATTCAGATCCTAGCAGAGACAAACACTAGAGACAAAAACACAAGATGATTTCTTCCATCCATAATTGCTCACTGGTTGAGCTATGCGATCGCATAGCCTGGGGTGCATTCGCACCTCGCTGGAAGCCTCTTCCTCCTTGATTTTCTTCCATTTTGAACTCACATGGATGTCCTTCATGCTTGATCCATGAACATCATCTGGTGTGAGTTGACTTGTAGTTGACCCTCCGGGAAGCTATCACCTATATTTAGGACCTTTCCTGTTTGACCCATTGAAATAACTCAAAAGTGATGAGCATCTTGTCAGGAGAGTAGCTTATGTAATAATTTTTCTAGCAAGGAACTGTGCATTTACAAGCACTGATGATGATTTTATTAAGATGGAGGGGAATATAGTCTAATCCATCCAAGTAGCCAAACTCCAATTCTAACTCATTTCTGTGTTAGACTACTTTTGGTTAACTTGATTGTCTCATTCTTTTGTTTGTTTCAATCACGAGGTATCTATTCACAGAAAAGCGCTAAAGGAGTATTGTGCAACTGTAGATCATGTAATAGCTCCAAGGAGCTCATAAATCTGAGTATCTCTATAGTCCTTTAATAATCCCATAGCTTTACAAAATTCAAAATGCTAATACAAGAACACCTATTACAGTCAAGAGACGCTGCTTGTCCTCAAAACATTTTCTTCAACAAGCTCCACATGATGCACTGTGGAGTAGCTCCACAAAACTACTTTGCTTTCTTCTTGACTGGAATCATAGACCAAACAGATAAAACTTTTTTTTTATATCCGTGGTGTTAGGGCCAACTTGCACGCACCTCGACTAATCCATGCGGTATCTGCTACCTCCCACCATTATAGGTACTGGGTAATTCTGCCCACCAAGGCTTAGACCGATGGGAAGAAATCACTTAGAGTTTTTGTCTCCGTTGGAGTTTGAACCTAAGACCTCATGGTTCTTAACCTACTTCATTGACCACTAGTTGACACCGTCAGGTGGAACCAAACAGATAAAACTCCACGGCTGATAAAAAATTGATTGTTCTTTTTCATCATATATCCCAACTGTCCTTAGTAAATAGAAGCTTAATCATTCCCATGTGCAGTTTTATAAATGAATGCAATGAAATTGTTGGCATGACCAGGTATCAAGGCTTCAGGAGCAACTACAGAAGGAGAGGGAGTTAAGGAGACTCTTGGAAGCTGGACTTGAAGGCAAATTACCTGTCTCTTCCAGTATAGATGGGAAGGTCAGATTTCTCTCAACTTGCCAATTTATGGCATGGCTTGCTTATACGGGAACTATAATTTTATTTATGCTATAGATGAAGAAAGAACTTCAGGAGATTGCTCAGGCAGAGGCAGATGTCATCAATCTGAAACAGAAAGCTGACGATCTTGGATTGGAGCTTAGTAAACAACGTGAACAAAACTCCAGACTTCGTGGTGACTCGGGCAATCAACCACAGCAAAGTCTAAATAATCAAGGAAAAAGGTAATCTTTGTGTTGCTTCTTCCTGTTTTTGTTGTATGGCAATGGAAAAATCCATCTTCAATTCAAGTTTTAGATTGTTATCACTACTTGTGCTCTCCAATCTTCTGCTTCTGCAACCACGTTACTCATATCAATGAAAGATGTGCAAAGAAAATGAACGATTTTGGTATGCTGTTTCCCTCTCGTCTAAGTTAAATTCCAAAATGCAATTTTTCCAACATTGCTGCTTGTGTAGGAAGACTTTTAGTCTATAGGTTGAAGTTTTTTGATGCTTTTAATGCGATGAGCCACTTTGCCATTGTTATTCTATTGGAGTCTGCTCTAATTTTGTTTCTTATCCTTCGCCATGGTGATCTTGGTGCAGCAAGGATAAACATAAGGATATGGAAACTAATGCTTCAAAAACTCTTGAAAAGTCTGCAAGAAGTAAGGTACATATTTCATTGTATCCTTGACCAAAAAATGTTTTCTGTTTTTGCACTGACTGAATATAGAGAAACTGCAACCTCATGGAGCTAAGCCAACTGAAGACTTAACAGGATAGTGGTTGAGCATGGCATAATTGAATGTATTGCGCATTTAGTCATTGCTATTGCATAGACAGACAGATGGATTCTCTACTAGGTTAACATTGCAAGTGAAAGAGGTTAATTATTTAATTCTTCTGAGTATTTGTTATCAAATGCCGATGCTAAAATATTGCCACTTCTATGCATATTACTGATTAGAATGTATCCAACTGATTGTTGCAACTGTATACATGACCTGTTAGATTTCTTGTTGTCATTTACGTTTGAAGTTGAGAAAGTTGTCTGAGATCCAAAATTTAGAACCTCAGCTGGAGGATCCTTTTCTAAGCATTTACCTGGTGAGTCCATGAAATTGGAAAATAGAAAGAAACTGAAGATGCTCCATGAACACATTTCTTTTTTAATCTCTTCCAAAAAAAAAAAAATTAATTAGGAAAATTTTGTGCTCTAAATGGAAGGTATAGCTTGAATTAGCTTTAACTTTTTGAAAAGAAAAAAAAAATGAATTTATGGCACTTATAGAGTTACCTATCAAAAAATTATAATCTGCTACTACAAAATAAGAAAAAGAGAAGGCAAATGATAGTCTGTAGGTCAACTAACGTGCACAAAATATGAAGATATGTAGTTGTGTCTTTTTCATTTGCTGGTGTGGCTTTTTTTTTTTTTTTTTTTTTTTGTAGTTTCTTGAAATTGCTGAATTTTTATACAGAGGAACACCTATTTTAGTTGCATGTGTGGGTCTGTGATCATTTCTCTTTGGTGCTGCTTTCAAGACGTCTTTTATATGAGCCTGATACTATCCTACACAAACAAAAACTTGGACTAGGTTAAGTCAAACAATTTGGTAGTAATTAGAAAAGGGGTTAGAAACATTTATGGACCTGTAAGCAGTATAAGTCTAGTTTAGTTTGGCTGGTTTATTATACTATATGGAGTTTTTAATTTTATCACTTTGTCACCGTGTAGCATAGCCTGGTCCTTACAACTTGTAACATGTATTGAAAACTATATACTCGTATTAGCATGTAGCATCCAGGTAGTTGCAGTTTATGAGTATGTAGTTTTCTCTGCAGCACGAGACCAGTTTGAACAAGGCAGATAGTGAGAAAGCACAGAGTAAGCAGGCAGATTCATCACAAAGTCCCAACTCTTCTGTGGAAGCGGGGATGAGCAGGGTCCCTTCAGCCAGTGTTAGAAAATCTACTTCTAGGAATGAGGTATGTTTTATGGTTTATCTGGAAGTTTAAGCTTTCTCTTTTTTCTGTGGGCATTAGCAACAAATGCTGGGCTTGAGGTTGAGGCAAATTATTGAAATTTTCATAGTTTAAGATGGTTCCGGTGAGAAATATGAACTAAAGCTTGCCTATGCTTTTCTACTCTCTTCTCCCATATCAGCTGGATCATGCATTGTACTTGCTTCTACTGCCTTGCTCAGAGACTTTAAGATTATCGAACATTTTTTTTTTCTGGCTTGAGAGGGAGTTAAAAAGGATTGTGTTGAGAGGGATTCACCTGTTAATTATGCATTTGACAAAAGATCTTTTAGCACATAACATCAGCATTTGACATAAAAATCATGTATACAAATCGTATAAAGGCTGTTCAAACCTATATTATGTTAAGGATTTTCTTAAAATGGTTTTTAATCATATACTATATATCTTTAGGGTCTCCGAAATTTAATCGACATCTTTGATTGACAGGGAGCTAATACTACAACATCAGCATTATCAAAGCTGACAAACAGGCTCAACTTTTTGAAAGAACGTCGGACTCAAATTGCAAGTGAACTCCAACACCTCGACAAAAACCATTCTGATCAGCCTGTCAAAAACAACGAAAGAGGTAAAGGGTCCGAACAAGCATCTCAAAGTCAAACAACAGAAAAGAGACCGGATGATGGTCAATCACTTCAGCATCCAGATCAAGGAACAAAACAGGAAGAACATTCAAATTTGGACAAAGGAATATCAGATAGCTTGCCAAACACGGAAAAAGGTCGAGCTGTAAACCCTCCAAGGACAAACTCTAGATGATGCATAGTCATTTTTGGACTTCCCTAGTTTGCAGTATGTCACACAACTTCTCAGATGGTGCGCATGCTTGTTGCATACTACCTCGATTGGTGCCCCGAGAATCTATTGTGATGGCAAAACCTTGCCTAGCTGAGATTCCATGGGGCCCGATACATACAGGTCATCTACCCTATGAGGAGAAGTTTGAGTGACGTGAAGCGCTGTTGAGCTGAAGTTTTGTCCATTGTGTCTTGTAGACGGAAATGAAATCAATGCTTTTGTATAGGTATGTGGTAAGTAGAATTCTAATCATCTGATTTAGCAGATTAAAGCTATCAGATAGCTTGCTGATGAAACTAATATAAGAAAATTTTTGGTGCCATTCAATTGTATAAAATGTTGGTGCTTCACCTCTGGAAATAAGTTTGTTATTAGGACAGGTTTAATTAAGTTTTTTGCTTCACTTTGTTGTTGCAATCAATTTATTCTTAACTACGACGTTTTTACCATCCCACTAATCAGGCATGGACTTTCTAGTTCATAATAAACAAACAAAATCCACTCAAAAAACTTGTGCAATATATTGTTCGTTCTTTTTGTTATTCATTTCGCGTAACTAAAACCCTCTTCGTCCGCATTCACTTTGTGTTTTCCTAAGATACCTCTAATTTCATTTAATGAGGATATTAATGAGAGTGACCTTCTGGTCTTTCAGCCTAGAACGTAAATATGTTCCTTCTTCCGACACAAGGATTGTTTGAGTTAAGCTTTCTGGCTCACCATGGTTTCCTCAAATTTTCCGGGTTATATGTTTTTTCTTTTGGGTGGGGTGGGGTGGGTTGGGGGTTCAGGCCCTAGAGAAACCACCAAATTTTGGTTCAAGATTTTGGGCGATTACTACAGCAATTGTGGAAAGAAAAACAATTTCACACTCTTTCTCCATATTTTTCCTTTTCCTCTGCATCTGTTAATCAATGTTCTTCATTATGCAGCCTCATGGGTTCTTCAATCATTTTTTTGCGCGGAGTGCCCTTCTTTTGGGCTGGTCTTTATATTTTACCCTCACATTTATCATTCTTTAATTTTTGCCCTGCCGCCCTGTTTAATGAAAGTTTTTTGACGAAATTACCCTTACCCATTAAAACCCTTTCT
Source organism: Lycium ferocissimum (assembly GCF_029784015.1). Taxonomy (NCBI): domain Eukaryota; kingdom Viridiplantae; phylum Streptophyta; class Magnoliopsida; order Solanales; family Solanaceae; genus Lycium; species Lycium ferocissimum. The sequence goes on along the minus strand of NC_081351.1, from coordinate 35,750,300 downwards.
ATTTCGTCATTTGCCCTTTTCTTTTCTTTTTTTTTTTTTTCTTCGTTCCTCCTTTGTTTTGTGTATTATTTTATCCGTTCCAAAATTTGGGTGCCTAATTTGGATCTTTTGCTCGTTTCAATATTTGTTTTTATGTTAAATTGTTGTTTTTTGAATTGATATCTTTGTCTTCGTCTTTTTATATTTAATTGATCCTTTTTGATTTAAAATTATAGTGTTTTGTTAAAGTGTCGTATGATTTTTTGAACTTTTAGTTTTCGTTGCCCATGTATATATTTTGGTTTTTTGAATGTCGTATTATGAATGTCGTAATATGTTTTAGTTGATTTT